>NW_021637316.1:0-38622 GCF_004799145.2 Neltuma alba
TTTGAAGGTGGATGCACAGGTGTTCCTCAAGAAAGGCCGCATGCCAAAAAAGTTGGGATGCTATCAATCTACGGATTCAAAGTGAAGCAAAAGGAAGTATGTGAGATTCTCATTGAAAAACGAGTACACATCTAACAAGATGTTATTTTAGCTTCTTAATTTATAAAATGTATTTTTGTCCTTGACAATAAAACAAAAAAAATGCTAATATTAAAATTTCAAATATTAACAAAATATTCTTATATACTAACATATTAATTTAATTTTTAAAAATAATAATGATTGAAGCACAAAATCATCATTCGATACTAAAAATGTTAAATTATAAAAGTGAAAAGATACATCATAAAATTAAGGGATCAACTTATCATAAAAGGCAGATAATTGAAAGACCAATCAAATTTGCTGGGATGTCTATTCATTGGTGACGGGTTGGGCTATTAATATGTTTATTATCGTGACAATTAATATGTTTGCTATATTTAGATTTGTCAAGAACAAGGAACAAGAAAAGCATAATGGTCCAATGAACAGGAGTGCCTTTAAAATTAATTAAAGCTGAGTGAGGAGTCAGTTTTGTGATGGTGAGATGAGGCACAATGAACACAAATCATTCTGCTGCCCATACTGGCATTCACTATCCTCCTGTTGAGGTTTCAAACCACAGCCATACCATTCTAACTACCCTACTTCGATTCTTTTCAATAATTTCATGGAAAACGATGTCCACCATACATGTGGTGGAATCTGCCAAAATCGCTGCCATGTAATAAAGACACATGTTAACATTTATGTTGTATCTGTACATAAAATATTTTAGTATATTATAATAACAAAAATTAATCTTTATGGTACAATTAATACCTGTTTATTTCTTTTCTCTTTTAAAATTCTCCCCCTTATCTCTCACCATACCCACCATATCTTACAAAAAAATTAAAAAGGAATTATTAATCTTCAAAAAGATATTATTGTCATCAGCTTAACCCCCAGCACACCACATAAAAGAGGCTTTTAAAATCAATGGCAATTTTTATCCAACTTTCAATTACAAATCGTATCTGGTGGTAGAAAATTAAGAACAAAAGGCAGATATTACTAATATAGCTTCATCCCCCTATGCGTGGGCCCTGCTGCTTTTAACCTGTAATAAAACGAGAGAACAACTCGCACGTTGGAAGACAGATCAAGGCATCAAGCCAACCAATGTTAAGGCATACCAGAAACACGCCGGCTTTTCAGCTTACAAGAAAAATTTTTGAAGTATAAAATTAAAAAGAATATGTATGACCTATATTGATGATATATTGGGAACAAAATTGAAACAAGAAGGGGAGAAACCACACGTTCACAATCTCACTAAAATGTAACCACGCATGCACAAGCGCTGAGCAAAGACACGGAGGATACACAAAACTCAACTGGTAGCAGTAGTACACAATATACAACGCATACGAGGGCCACCTGACTTGGTTTTTTCTTCTTCTTCGCCGCCGCCGTCATCATCATCCACGTAATCATTATAAACACCATATGTTTCTGCCTCTTGAGGAGGTGCTTCAATCTCTTTCTTGCTACTACTACTGTAGGAAGAATCCATAAGACAAGTCGTATGATACGCATGACAGCAAAAGAAAACAATAACAGATACATTCTGTATGGAAAAGGGGTCAAAACATATACAACATCTTCCCCCTCCCCTAGTCTTTGACTTAGCTTCCATGGTTCTCACAGTTGAGGACTTCTCAACCGCCTGGGAAGCATAAGCATCATTCCTTTTCGGTCGTGGCTCATCTCCTTCATTACTTAGATAAACTCCATGCCTTGCCTCATTGTAGTATTTAATCAAAAGATTAACAATGTCCGCCTGTTTCAATGACAACAAGTCAGCAAGATATTTTCGTTATAGCTGTAACCAACTATTGACATTCAAAATTTGTCCTTAAACCGCGAAAGGGTGTTTTTTTTGGGGGGGGGGGGGGAGTACCTTCAGAATATCGTTGCACCCATGTCTGAGAGAAGTTTCGGTTCTGTAATCAGTAATGATTTTAACCAGCCGATCCCTGAGCCTGTAAGAAAAGCCGAGAAACAACAGTTAGCGAAGAACATATGGATCCACAATATAGCTAGCATCAGAAGCCAACACGAGCTGATCACCCAACTGGAATTAAAACATGGTGATTGACATGCAGATCTAAGACTAGAACGAGAGACACGGCATCTGCTTAATCAATTTCTAGCCCAGATAATCAGTTTTTCTTCCTTGAATATGTTTATATGTAATGGATGATATCAAATCCTGTCAGGTCATATTCGTTACTCACCGAGGTATTTCCATTCCATTAGGGACCTTATTCACAATGTAGAGGGGATCAAGATTTCCAACAGTGTGCTCCAATAGTATGCCCACCTGTCATTACCAAGTCAAGCTTAGAATAAGAGAACATGAGCAGGTGTATAAAGCAAGGCGAGTTTACATATCTTCTGTCCCCAATTTAGTTGTCAGCACATACCATTTCAGGTTTGTGAAGACATTGCTTGATTAGCTCTTCCCAGAGTTCATCATCATGCTGCATAGTAACGAACTCTACAGCCTGTGCAAAATTGTAAAGCTTCACTTGTTATAATTCACCCAAAAAAAAAAAAAATCTTTGAACTTATTCAGGATTTGGATGTTGGTCAAACCCAATAACGTCTTTAAATTAGCAAAAAAGGACATACCTCCTCTATATCCCCTAAATCATTAATAATGACAGCCAGGGCTTGCTTTGAATTTCCCATCCTTCCTAGGATGAATACTTGCTCCCTCAACAAATTTCTTTTGACACAAATTTCGTAGGCCTGAAATACAGTATGATGACTTTGATTCACAAGAAAAAAGCACATAAATTTCAAAATTAATAACTGATTGATCTCACACCTTCTCAAGGGTATAGTGTTGACTGCTACGAAGAAATGGAAGTAGCATCTTGGGATCACAGTCTGCATAAAGTTCTACCTATAAACGTAACAAAAATTTGATATTAGTGCCATAAAATGCATGCACAAACTTCAAATAACTGTTTTACTTGCAGAAGACAGTTGCAGTACAACAGAAACGAGTTTAAGGCAAATTGAGAAGAATAAAGCACTAAGTTCACTAATATATCCAAGAATGAAGCAGTTGGACCAGATCAAAGTAAAGCCAGGCCATAACCAGAGATTGCTTCCTGTTTGCAAACGTAAATAGTAGGAATAGCCAAAGGTCACTAAACAGAAGTGTTTTCATGCAATGAAAGGAACATGGCAAAAGAAACTCTTAGAGAGTGTTCAGCACATGGAAAGAGAGAGAGCCTTCCGTTTCCAGCGGGAAAAAAAGAATATGTAATATATATTATGCCCCTGCTATAGTCATTCCATAGTCTATCTTTTTCTAATATTATTTGTTTATTCAGGAGCGTGCATTTGTAAATTACAAAATCACCTCCTCTTTCTATTTTCTTTCCCATCATATTCCATCTTGCCTACAAAACAACCCCTTCTCATTAAGGTCACATGGTGACACCTTACATTTACTAGATCTAGATCCGGGCAGTATGCACAATTTTTTTTAATCACCACATGACTCAATATCTAAGAGTATTATCGTAAAGTTTAAGATTAAATCATTAATAAAAATGATTTAGTAATGGTTCTTAAATTTCTTCTACAACGTTTTATATAGCTCTCGTCAAACTTGGTGGAACTGGTTGCTTGATGAGGGTAGCAGTATAATTTCTGAAAGGTAAACAATGCAGCAGCACTTTGGGTTTAGTTCACAGAAGTTGTGCATAATGGCTTTCATCTATAATCAATAGAGATATTGCAACATTTAAGAATCCAAATCAAAGGATGGAAAGTTCAAAAGAAAGAAGCAAAAGTCACCTGCATATCATGAAAGTCCTTCCCCGCATGTGGATTTACTTCAAACAATGAATGGAGATATAAATATAAGAAATATCTGTGGTCACACTTAATATTTGCATTGAGAAGTTGCTTCACAACTTCAGCCGGGCTTATTGAGTCCCGGTTTTGGATTAACAGAGAAACAGCACGCTTGCAATCAAGAATCATCAATTGGACAACCTGAACAGCCATATATTAGACAAGTAAGTGTGCAGTGATCGTGCAAAGAAAACTAGTGCCAAAAGAAGAGCAACTCATTCTGTTAAGAGAAGAAATCAACAATTGTTCTTCTTCTAAAGGAACTGAGAAACTGTGAGATTGTTGGAGTCTATTACCAGCCAATTATGAATATCTTAGATAACACTAAGTTGGTTAATTTATTGGTCCGTATGCATTCAATATATCCAAGAAATATGGCTGCACAAATAATCAGATCCTAATTTACTACACAAGGCTCTTCAGGTACGAATGCCTAAATTAAATGCAATGAAGGGAAATGGAATAAGAATCTTTACAAATAATAAAAATATATAGAAAAGAGAATATTCTAAAATAAAATTCCAATTTCACAAATCACACCATACCTTCTCCCGAACTGCATCATGTAGATTATGTTTATCAATGAAGTCAAACACTTCTGGTTTTATAAGCTGAAAATTTCAACCAACGTAGAATAGATTAAAAGATCTTAGTCCCAGAGAATTTTTATGATATTCAAGCAATTTATTGGCCACCGGCCATAGGAAAAACAGATCAACACCACCTACATCAGCATATAAAGAAAACGCTTTCTCATATTGCCCATCAATTGCATATAACTCTGCCAATGCCTGCACACAATTAAAAAAGAAACAATTCAATGGCAATATAAACAGATGTTATCTGATTCAAAAGACGTATATAATTGATCGAACTAACCTCCTTGAGTGAATCAGTCATGGATGAAGTATTAATCTGAGGTTCTATGGCTGAAATTACAGGCAGTGCAGAATAAATTACAGATGGCCAGGACTTCACAGTGGAGAGGAGTCTCTTATGATAGGAAGGATTTGTAGCCATTGCAACAAGAGCAACCTGTCGGACAATTAGCAGAATAAATAATATTTGATGCGATGTCACTTCATCATAGATGCTTCTAATAAGCACCAATTGTAATAGCGATTAATTCACCTCATAGGCAGTGTCACGCAGTCTGGGATTCTGTATAGGCATATAAGGAACCAGAACAGGAAGTTGACGAAGATGAGCAAAGTGGAAAACCCATCTGTTGGAAGAAGTCTAGTGATAGTCAATAAAAACGAATTATACCAGTATAGACTGAGTTATTCAGGCAAAAAAAGGTATAGACCAAGTTATAATGGCATGTTGTACCTCTCCCATGCTGAAGATGATCCACGGAGCAACTTAGGACACAAAGAAGCCGCTTCAGCATATTTCATTTCAACTATCAGATGATCAAGATACCTAGAACCCACCTACAGAAGTAGTTAAAAGGATTACCACTAATACAAAGACTTGAGAGATTAGAATCACAATGAAATCACAACCAATCCTGCTCCAGCAGTGATCAAATTAATTTTAATTTTCTCCAACATGCATAGGCATAGGGGATATGCAGATTAAGATTTATATAATGCAAGCACACAAATTATGGTGAGTTAAAAGTTTTCTCAAAGAACAAAAATACATATAGCTAGCACTTAACAGTACATGATTGTAAATATTGATACATGTCATCAACTAAAAACAAGTGACTCCGTTCACATACATAGTCTTCGTTTGATTTTCTGTTACAAATGGGCTATTGCAACCATCGAGACAAAGGTACTCTTACATTGCTTTGGTCAAGATGTGGATCAAATGGTTTCCAATCAAACACATACTCATGGTTTACAATTGTGCAATACATACCTTTTCCCTGTATAAGCATATGCATTTGACCTTGATAATCATCATATAACGCAGGGGGCACATTGATATAATTTAAGTTCAAGTACCTCATCAAGAAGTTCCCTCCGTCCTTGACCAGATTCAACCACAGCCAAAGCCTTTTCATGCCAACCATGTTGAAGAAGCCAAGTAATATGATCTTCGGCATCTCTATTTAAAAGGACATAACATAGAAATAACATTTCAGATATGTTTAGAAAGTTTCCTTCATAATTTTTGAGGAAAAAACTAAAGCTGAAATCCAGATTTCATTTGTTTTCATTAATGTATCAATCCATAAAAGAAGTATAATAAGTAGAAGAAGTAAATATTAACCTTGGTTTTGCGATGACAACATCCTTTGGCGACACAATGTAGTAATGAGGCTCATCACCTGCAGCCCACTGACCACCAGCATAACTGCTACCTAAATTTGAATTAAAAGAGTTACTACTACGATAACTGCTGTTATTGCAGCTGCTGCTATTATTACTATGCAAAACACTTCATTCACATAATACAGATCATAAACAATGCTAATCAAATGTTAACCTGAGAAGGGAGTATGAGCAAGGGAATAGTCCTTTGCCTTGTAATGCTCAAAGCCATGTACTGGTAGGGCATCTGTTGAAAGCTCATCATTATTCCATGTCACTACACGTACTTCTGGTCTTTGTGCATTGCCCTGTTGAAACTTATGTTTATTCACCTTAACAATACAGCAAACTTTGAAATTTAATGAAGATGATGATGATGATGTCATAATTGCTTCACAGTTCTAGCCTTTTATGACATGTGATTATCATTTCATGTACTTCCGCATTTAAATGCAATGGACATTATGCAGTTAGTTCTAGATAGACTCTCCATTCCAAAGTAAATGATGCTAGCTAACAGTATTACCAAAGAATAGGATAACAAAATTCATCTGAGCCATACCACGATGGAGAATGTAATAGCAGAATCTATATGTGATTGAACAGTTTCTTAGAAACAGCATCATGTTATCATGGTAACGAAGCTCATATGAAAGTATGATGCAATCTTAAAATTCCAATGAGACAGATCATTACTTGATCCTTTGCAACGAAAAATCTAGACTTCCATTGCGTCCCAGTAAAATGGACCAGGACTATGACCACTGTAAATTTAAAAATTTGGACATAGCTTCAAATTCTTCATCTTAGTGATCTTAGGAAATGAAACTCGAAAAGGCAAGAGAAGATAGAGACAGCATAAGTAGGAGGTGAAATGTCTACAGGAAAGTTCAATGAATATTATTTCTCTGGATGCAAGAAGCATGGCATACCTGCCGTGAAGGAGCAGTGCTACTAAAATCCCTTTCTCCATCCTTTTCCACAGGAATATAAGCTAGAACAACCAAAGCATCACCAAAGGGTGCAATTCCTGAGATGAAATAGGTGGTTTGGAAAGATGCCATAATATCCACTTGGTTCATACCAGACAAGGAAACTTGCCTGTACGTCCCATTGGCTACTTTATGGTGATGTGCTCTTATAGATGCAATTTTGACAGATGTACCCCACCCGATAACCAGGAGGGTGTCGTCCTGTGTGTGATTGAAGGACATCAGACTTCAGTTTTATCAAGAGATAATACAACAATGAATTATACAATGATCATGCAGCAGCTCAAATAACAAGAACAAGTCATAAATTTAACAATAGCTGCGTACTCCGCCTGCCAGAATGACAAGTCCCAGTAGCATGCATGTCTACTTAGAGATTTGACAAACCTGCCAAACCAGGTGAGGAGGCAATAGCTCGGGCCGGGGACTATTGCGTGGTCTTTCAATAAAAGTTATACGCTGGTCATTGGCGGTATCATAAACCTTCACTCCTGCATCATTTGCCCAAGCAACAAGACTTGTTCGCCATTTCACTGCATGTATTGGACCTTCACCAGAGTGCAGAACCTGCTTTTTATTTATTTATTTTTTTTGAAGACGTTATTTGCATGGTTGATAAATAATGAATTGAAGGACTAGTGATCAATTGCGTGCCAAGGGTTAGAAGAATCGCAAACCTGATCACGATAGCCTAACCATTTCTTTGAATTAAGAAATAAATGGCCTGCTAAACCACCTGCGACGAATCTCCTAGATGTTTTTCTTGAATAATCTGGGTCAAGAGCAATTGCCTTCAACGGGCGATGATACTCAAATTTTATTTTCTCATCCGTGAAAAGGCCGTTTATTACAACCGATCCGTCATCAGAACAGCTTCCAATATATTCACCTTCTATGTCGAAGCAAAGGTCGTTAACAACTGCAGCATGAGCCGAGAATTCTTTCACCTGTAATAGGGAAACTCAATTAGAGAGAGTTTAGAACAATACAATGGTACGTCTGCTATTGGCTGTGGCATTTCAGAAGCTACAAGCAATCCTCCATTCATGACACTGCATGCAATATATGATGCGTACAGCGTAGTCTCTTAAGGACCCTGAGACTGATTGTACAAGAGATGATAGCCGTAATTCTTGACAATCACTTGAAGAAACAGCACTTCAAACCAGTCTTGCTCATTCTAAAATAAAAGCTAGGGAAAGGAGCCATTTTGAGGCTGGTAACACACGTTACACAGCTTAACTCTCATGAAGAAAACACTCGCTATAAAAACACATAAACAAGTTCCAGAAAGAATGAAAAATAGTTAAAAAGAAAAAAAGGAAACATAGTAGAAAGCCCCAACGTTGACACGAATGCTCGATTTTTGAATAAATAGTGCAACACCAGACGAAATTGGATCCAAAAGACCCATCGTCCACTATAAATGACGAAATGAGATGAAAGAGTGTTAAGCCACCTGATTTCCAAGAAAATCTAGGATATGAACGGTGCCAGCATGGGTGCCAAGAGCGATCATCCGCTCGGCAACCGCGATACAGGACGCCGCATCACTCGCTAACAAGGAAGGTATGCTGCCTCCCAATCTCTGGTACTTAAGCCTAGGCTCCTCTTCATCTTCCCCTTCCTCTTCCTCTTCGTCCTCCTCCTCCTCTTCTTCGTCCTCCTCTTCTCGCTCGTCATCTCCTTCGACGCCGTTCTCAGACGGAATCGACGCCATTCTAAATCGTTACTCTAATCCAAGTTCAGTTGGAAGGGAAGGATTAAAGGAAGGAGTTGATCCGTAAACTGTAATGGTCAGGTAAGAAGTTCTCTTTTATTTTACCAGGTTTCGTTTTTCGTGAAGGTGAAGCAGATGATGGACGGGTTAGCGTGGAGGATATATTGCATTAGCTGAATTAATGGTATTAATTGGCTACGCGACAACAGCAAAACGTGCTGAGTAATGAGGGGAGGCACCATGCCCTCGCATACTTATATTATAAATACGGTCTCCGCCTATTGTTTTATTATTTAGTCTACACTCTACACCAGGCAAATCTTTATTTTTAAAAAAAATCATATGATCTCATCTTTATACTATTAATTCATATATATAAATATTATTAGCTAATCCAAACCTCTAACATTTCCACCTGGCTTTGGAGACTAATAAAATAAAAGAGAAATTAACTAGAACAACTTAATCCCTGCTATTATAAGGATTGAGAATCGATCTAAAGTTTTATGAATTAAAAATTATATTTTCTGAAAAAACTATAATAGTAGTATATTTTTTGTAAAAGTACATTTTCTATCATTTAATTTTACATAATATCTTTTTTTCCCTAATTTCATAAAGTATATTTTTAGATATCTAATTTTAATATTATTAATCTCAGTAATAGGAGGTGGGATTGCAGTCTTAAACATTGACAAAATATTATCAGACACTAACATTTCAAGTTTGATTTTAAAAAAATGATTAGACTAGAAGATCATCATAGAACTTTTTATTGAAAAAATTAGAGATAAAATTAAAGCCGTGAATAAACTAGGGTAATTTTGCCTTGTAAAACTTATTATATGTTTGGATGATAACTTTGACTAATAAGAATTAGCAAGAAAGAATAATTTTGTCATTTTTATGATGTCTTTTAAGTCGTGAAAAGAATACCTTCTTATCTTCTGAGATTTGAAAGTTACAATCTAGTCACACTCAAGAGAATTAAATACAAAAAGTTCTTTAAAATCACAAAATTATTCTAAAATTTTAAAAGAATTTTTTACAATAAATTTTATTTGTTTAATTACCAAATTACTATTTTTTTTAAATTTGTATTGACAGCTAAAAGAGTAGTTATTGTCAATCCTTGCACCTTAAGTCGTCAACAACTGCTCTTTCGGTTGTCAATACAAACTTTTAAAAAAATAATAAGGGCAATTTAGTAATTAAAAAATTTATTACAATTTTTTTTTTTTGAGACTTTAGAATAATTTTATGATTTTAAAAGATCTTTTTATATTTAATTCTTTTTCATGGGACCTAATTATAATTTTTCCTACTTAAATTCAACTTAAGAAAATAGCTTTTGTGCAACTAACACCTTCGGCATTTCCCCCTTTCCCCCCTTTGGGTATAAATACATACCCAAGTGTAATCTTGTTTTTGGGCCTAGAGCTGACACATGCCCTAGGGACTTATGGTTGGAAGTTAAAATTTAGTCATGGCCCATTATTGTAATGGGCCCAATCACAAGCTCTTTTCCTGAGAGTTATTTCCTTTTGAACGGACCCATATATTTTATTGGCTGATGATAAGAATTTGTGTTTCTCATGTGGAAGGGAAAAAAATTACCCGTAGATTCCAGAAAATTGAATATAGAAATATTAAAGTTTGATCTGTAATCATTAATTTTTTGAAACTTTTCTACAGTCAATTTCCTTGCCGAAAACCTATAGATAACTTTTCCCGTAAAATATATGCACAAAATCAATATCAATATAAAGCCATATTATTTATAAGCCACAGCCCAACTCCCCCCCTAAAATTTTCCAACCCAACGAAAAGCAAAAAAGAAAAGAAAAGGAGAGGCAACTCAAATACTACTTTCGATCCTTAATATAAGACCTTATTTGACTTTTATTTTAGTTCTAAATATAAGACCCCAATTTACTTTGTCTCACATATTTACTCAATTTTTTCCAAGATAGTCCTTCTAATAATTATAGTTCTAATCAATATACTTGATTAGTAAGGATATTTTAAGAAAGACAACACCTATTTAGAACAAATAACTAACTCAACTTACTTCTTTAATCTCCTCAAATTAATCAACTGGCTCTTATAATTAAAATCGGAGGTAGTACAACACTGCAGGTCAATGCATTTGGTGTCAAAGGTTTGTGTGTGACTTCACGAAGCCTTCGCTCATCTCTGTCACTTCGATCCACATTTCAGGTTCGCTTTGGAAGCCCCTCCCACCTGCGTGCGCATAGCTCAGGAAATACTACCGCTGGTCCTTAATATAATATCCTATTTGACTTTTATTTTGGTTCTAAATATAAGACCCCAATCCACTTTGTCTCTCATATTTACTCAATTTTTTTCAAGATAGTCCTTCTAATAATTATAGTTCTAATCAATATACTTGATTAGTAAGGATATTTTAGGAAAGACAACACCTATTTAGAACAAATAACTAACTCAACTTACTTCTTTAATCTCCTCAAATTAATCAACTGGCTCTTATAATTAAAATCGGAGGTAGTACAACACTGCAGGTCAATGCATTTGGTGTCAAAGGTTTGTGTGTGACTTCACGAAGCCTTTGCTCATCTCTGTCACTTCGATCCACATTTCAGGTTCGCTTTGGAAGCCCCTCCCACCTGCGTGCGCATAGCTCAGGAAATACTACCTCTGGTCTTTAATATAAAATCCTATTTAATTTTTATTTTGGTTCTAAATATAAGACTCCAATCCACTTTGTATCTCATATTTACTCAATTTTTTTCAAGACAGTCCTTCTAATAATTATAGTTCTAATCAATATACTTGATTAGTAAGGATATTTTAGGAAAGACAACACCTATTTAGAACAAATAACTAACTCAACTTACTTCTTTAATCTCCTCAAATTGTCAACTGGCTCTTATAATTAGGATCGGAGGTAGTATAAAGAAACAGGACGCAGCCATTGATCAGATTGAGGTTAATCCCGCCTTTCCCTTTCTTTGATTCAGAGCATTCTTCTTGAACCACGCTTCAACTCCCTTTTCCCGCACTAATCACAACCATGTTACACGTGTTTTGTGACTTATTACCTTCTGTTCTTAATACAATAACTAGTTTAATTTTTAATTTGATCATAAATATAAAACTTCAATTATCTTCATCTCTTATATTTATCTATTTTTTTAAAGATAGTTTTTGTAATAGTTACACATATTAAATGTTTTATCAAATGATAATTTTAGTTAATATATATTATTAGTAAGGGTATTTTAGAGAAAACAATGCTTATTTATTACAAGTAACTAACTTAACAAACTTTTTTAATTTACTCAAATTAATCAATTAGTTTTTATATTAATTACAAGAGGCAGTGTTAATTCTGCCAACCAACATCTATTCAAAGGCAATCTGAGAAAAGCAAGCCCTTTTCACTCCACTCACCATTACTGTGTATTACGGTGCCAATAGTCAATGCTTTTAATTACTGTTTAGTTCCTTTTCCTTTGTCTTTGATATTTATGGGATCACGATGCTATCATTGAGCTGTCTATAGGAATAAAATGTATAAACGACACTTATGGTTGGTACCCTACCACGTGAGTCAGAAGCGAAAAGTCCTTTGCAAAAAGCAAGTGGGCTTAATTTGTCACCAAAGTAACCACATAATGGTTAGCTGCCATATCTAAAAGAATATGATATATTGTCGCGTCGGTTCTTCTCACGAGCCAAAGAGGAATGCACTCTCATTACTTGTCCTCGTGAACCTTGCTCAAACAACCTAACTAGAATATAATATGTCAATTTTAAGGAAAAACAATATTGGTTAGGTTTTATATCTGTTAGTTTTCATATAATTTAAAACGTTAGAAAAATTTTGTGCAATACGTACAACTAATTTTTATTAATATGCCGTTTAACTTTGTCAGCACAACACTAGTACAACGCGTACTTAAACTTTTGCGTACAAATTAATTGGCTTAAATATTTGAATTTGAATGTTTAAAACAACACATTTCTTACATAAAGGAAATCATATGGAATCTGCAGACGTTGGACATTTGATAGCAGAATCCTAGTTCGAAGGATTCTGACGGAGACAACTCCAGGAGGATGCGTATCTCGCTCTTCCTCCCTAGCTGACCCCTATATCTGCCATTATTGCATATTGCTTCATTCCTTTTAAGAACTAAGAACATGCCCTTTCTTCAGTCAAGAGCATTGCTTTGCATGAATTCAGGAGTAGCAGTCAGATTTCTGGACTTATCAGTTCTTTCACCCAGCAAGTACTATATCTTGTTCAAGGAGACACCACATTACAAGATTTTTTTTTTATCAGTATATTTAAAGTCACCAAGAAAAGACACGGAAAATGGAACTTAAATAATGGTTTGCTGCAGCCCCGTGACGATAAAGTTCTTCATTATTGTCCTCTGTTTGTTCCTTGCCGTCAAGCTTATTATATATATAGGAGCCGATAATCTGCTTGTCTTTTAACTGGAAGCAGCTGGTGAATCCGTGAAACCACCGGCCATAGTTAAGGCCATGCAAGGCTGATCGCTAGGTACCTGCATTTACGTACAAATAAGAATATAATAAAGCAACTCAAGCATGACTTCTACAGCTGGTAGCTGTTAGACTTAAATTAAAGGATGTGTGTGTGTGTGTGTGTTTCTCTCTCTCAATGGCTTACCATATGGCCAGCACCAAGAATCCAATAGAAACGAAGGTTCTTGTATGACTTCACGAACCCTTTGGTCTTTTTGTTACTTCCACAGTAGAGTGGTGTTCTTTCCTTCCTCAAGAAATTTGGAAGCCCTTCCCACCTGCACATTTTTCAAAAAATAAAAAATAAAAAATTGAAAGAAAGAGAGAAGGAAGAAGAGAGTGGCACATTGAATAAAGCCTTTTCCTAAATAAATTTGCTTTGGATGAATTAGCTGGAGAAAAGAAGAGTTACTTGAGCTTCCTAAGCCAAGCTTCAACTCCCTTGGTTGCACAAATAACATCAAGCTACAACAATTACAATTATTAATTATTATCAAACTAATTAAATTAAATAGACAAAGACAAGGGAAAAAAAAACATCACGTGGCATCATTCACCGGTGTCTATTAAAGAAAATTGGCCCATTCGTCAAATGAAATTAATGTTTGACACATTATTAGGTAGTGAGTAAAGGCAGGAGTTGTTGAGAGAGAGACTTACTTGTCCATTGTACACATTCACTTTCACTCCTTTTGCGAGCAGCTGGTCCACCTGACAGACAGAACACAACTTGTCAATTTTTATTTCCAGAAAGGCTTACGCTGCCATAAAACATCTTCATTTATTTTTAAGATTTTTTTTTTTATAAAAAAAAACACTGAGGAACTCATGGATGGAACATGCAAGGAAAGATTTATCTGCTCATTACAAGTACCTCATCGATCCTTGGTTTCATAAAATCAACCTCAAAACTATCGAACACAGCATCTGACTGCAGTTGCCATCTGTCATCACCACATTTTCTAGCTTGTCATGATTTTTAACATTAAAATATGATTCCCAGACCGTGAAATAATTAGCCTTTAAAACTTACGTCACATTCTTTGGGATGATCCCCAGCTTTTCCTTGATCTCTCCGTTTAACAACCTCACAATTTCTTCATCTCCAACTCTTAATGAAGACAAATATTTGGAGTAGCGTTTCTTTCCAGTCCCTTTGAGTAAACTCATCCCCGTTCCTGATAAGGACACTGACCCATCCTCCCAAGAATCTAACAGAAAATTGTAGATATCCTTCCCAAAAACAAATGATAATCGCAATGATAATTTTGCACAGCTAGCTTGGTTTCAGGGAAAAAATATAGAATAGAAATTACAGTACCATATAGTTGCTGCTGGAAAAGATCTCGGCCTCAAGTTCGCGCCATGAATCGGTTGCGTTAACAAATAGGCCATCCTCTAGTTGCTTCTTGATCTTCCGAGCTATTCTGTTCTCTAAAATGGGTTTGTTAGATAACTGAGAAACTCTTGATAGAACCAGATTATGCTTTTCTCTTATAAATTTTGGTTGGATCCACGAAGAAGGACCTGTTGGATCTTCGAAGCCCGTGATCATCAAGTCTTGAGACGTCTTTGAGAAGGGGACCCCATGAGAACTGCCAAGGCCATGAAACACTGAAAATGCAGAGTCTCAAAATATAACGGTAAGCAGAGTATTAATTCAAGCGCATACCACGAAATCTTCTGGTGAGATCCAACTATTCCCTAATGCCACGCCTGCATAAGATCTGGCCTCTAAGAACTATTCTAACAGAATCATCGCATTGATAAATCTAAAGGGCTTTCACGGAGGGTTCATTACCTCCAAGCTTGACAAACAATTTGCCGGCTTCAATGGCTTTAAGAGCAGATAATCCCAGAGTAGCTGCGAACTTTCCACCGTAAGACTCTCCCACAATGTAGAGAGGACTCTTTTGGAGACTTTTGTTCTTATTGAATATCTTAATCAGCAAAGTCGTCAAGTCAGTGGCCGCTTCTTTATCAGTTTTCACGAGAAGTTCGGTGTGCTCCACATAACTGTACCCAGTTCCCACTGGATTGTCCTATTCGGCGAAAGAACCAACGATTCGATCAGAAAAGCTATAATTTTAACCATAAAGTCAATTGCTAGAAGACGAACAGTTTTCTTTCAATATGGCTGCGTTAATTACCACGAACAAGAGATCTGCTTTTCGCAACCAGGTGGAATTTCTTGGCTTCAACCTGACGTCTAGAGGTCCAACCTCTTCAAAGTTTCCATACCCAATTCCTGAAGCACCCTGTTACAAATTCATAAATTTGGGAGGAAATATGCATGAACAGTATCATAACTCAGAATAAAGACAGAATCTGCATTTATTTCTATGTTAGTTTGGCCTCCGTTGTGATACTCACGGGTCCTCCCTGCAACCAGAGAATGATCGGCCATGGCTTGGAGGGATTTTCTACTCTGTAAGGACTTCTGTAAAGCCACCAGAACAAGTGTGCTTCTGTGGTAACAATCCAAAGAACAACTGTTTGAAATATGGCAAAATGAATGCAGTTGCAGATTACAGAATTATAAAACATTCCGCTTACTGGGTCTGACTTCAACATATCCCCATTCCTCTAACCCATCATGGCTTCTCAAAGCTGTCACTGTTGTTGCAAGAAATGACAGTCCCAATATAAGAGAAGTGACGATCAAAGCGCACTGTTTATCCATTATGCTTAGTACAGCTGCGGGACTGAATAGGTGTATTAGTAATGACAAGTAATTTCAAACTTGCTTTCTTGGAAAGGAATAGAAGATTTAATAGGTTGGAGGCGACTTATACTTGACTAGAAGTTAAATAGTAACGAATTATTTCAAAGATAGGCTAAACTAATAGTCGAAGTTAAAATATAAAGGCAGCACCTCAGTTTAGACTTTTGAGAGATATAATTCTTCCACTCTCACGTCAAACCAAAAGGAAATCATCACAGATAATTAGTGGATGACAGAAAAGGAGATTCAAATTTATAGCCCCAAGGAAGATTAAACTTTAGAATGTTAGTTTCTTGCAAATAACTCTTTATATATATATATATATATATATATATATATTTGGAAGGAACAAAGACGTACAAGAATTAGAATATGCAACACTATCATTCTCTGAGTCTGAGCAGTATCGTGTATGTACGTATATAATGTCATTTGTATCCGTTCTAGTGAGGGAAAACAAAAAGAAAACAAGGGCCAATAGTTGTCTCTTAATTTGTCATTGCCTTGGTGTGGATATTTCTGCAAGTAGCAGAGATAAACAAGGGGGATGAAAGTTCATAAAGACAGGATCACGTGCGTAGAAGGAGATTGTGGTTGAGATGAGATAACAAAAGCGTGGCTAAATGGAATTAGTTCATTGTAGGTCTATGCTTTACGGTACTGTATGGAGAGTTTAAGATGGCTCATATTAAATTCACAAATTTTGTGTGGCTGCAATCTATGATAACAACAGGTTTCCTCTGCATTATTCTGCTCAAGATGAGTTTCCATTTTGATCCTGTCGTCACATCAATATCAACATTTACTATTTGGACCGATCTATCAACGTCTACTTTTACTGCTGCCACCAAGGATTTTCAACTAAATGCCACACAATTATTAACTGCAGAATTTATCTCCCAGAATGCTGCATTTAGCTTTCTATCATTTAAAATACAGAGAAGAAGGAGAAAAGAGTGGGAATTAAAAATACACAAGAAATTTTCCTCCCATGGGTTGGGTTATTTCAAATCTTGCTGTATGCTTGGTATTGCTTTTGTTTGCTTGTTGAATCTCCTTTTTCTTTGTCGTGAGCTTTCCTGTTTTACATTATTCACTTTGTGGTGAGTTTGTAATAGAGCCCACCATATTCAATGCCACACAGGGTTGATCAGTGGGTACCTGCGGAAGCGAGCAAAGAAATAGTAAGACAAAACGAAGAACAGACATTGACACGTTATTTTCTGATTCTCCAAGGACACAGGATTGGATCAGAAAATTTTGCCATGTAGTCCACAACTAAATGGAATCTCTTAGCCGAAAAAAGAAATCATGGGATCTGTAGGTTATTGACTTTTCATTCACTCCTCTTCCCCCCCCCCCACCCCATTTCTGCCATTGCTTCCTTTTAAAGTTTTAAGGTTTTCCAGGTTTGACAGCAATACTTAGATTCTTAGAACATGTGAACCTATGATTATCTTCATTAATATAACTGTCTATTGGAGTAACGTGACGCGCTTTTGTGAATTAACTTTTTCAGATTTTTAGGGAGAAATAAAAAAGGGAATTTGCCTTCACGAAGGTAAAAGTAACAAAAATATGAGAAGCATAATAAACCTATTACCTATGCATTTATTAACAACGCAACCAGCATGATGATGTGTACTTACAAAATGGCCAGCACCAAGGATCCAATAAAAGGACAAGTTTTTGTATGACTTGACAAAGCCTTTGGTGGTGCTTCCGTTATTTCTGCAGTAAAGGGGTGTTCTGTCTTTGTTCAGGAAACTTTGAAGCCCTTCCCACCTACAACAGTGGCGAGAAGCTATATTATCAGAAATAATAACAAGTCTTGGGGATAAATTAAATTATGGAGAGAAAGGGAGTTACTTGAGTTTCCTGATCCACGCTTCAGTCCCTTTAGTGGCACAAATGAGGTCAACCTACGATAATCACAGACAGATTATTTGACTATAATGACATAAAAAAATAGAAAAAGTTAATAAAAAGACTCTCATTTGGTTGAACGTGAAGATTAAAACAGGATCGTCACAGTCATCAAGTTTGAAAAAGACTCTTCTTTAATTGGTTGAGCTCAACATTTTTTTCAAAGATAGACAACTTGGAGAATAATTAAAGCTGACCATTCTTCGCCATCATCAATTCTCATAATTTAATAATAGCCGAAGTGCTGAGTGGGGAAAAAAAAAAAAATCTTACTTGTCCGTTGTACACGGTCACATTGACTCCCTTGGCTAGCAGCTCATCTACCTGGGAAACTTCAACTAAAAGATGTCATATCACAAGAAATAGGGGGGAAGCTTTAGAATTAAACCCAGAAAGTAAAATGATCAGGTTTAACAATTTCCTGTAATATTGTTTAACCAAATTATCTTAATTAGAGTAAATTGATGACTCAGTCAGAGTTCCCATATTTATATCATCCCACCTCATTAATTCTTGGCTTCATAAAATCGCTTTCCAGGTATGTGAAAACATCGCCAGATTGCCCTCCCCATCTGTCAACATACAGGGGCTACTTGTGAAGAAAGATGGAAAATTTTAAAACTATATTTATGAGTTTCTTCAAGAAGTAAATCAGAGTACGTGATATCCTATTAATGTCAATAAAAATGAGTAGATTTAATGTCAATAAAAATGAGTAGAGTCCCAAAATTTGGAAATTTGAGGTCAGGAAACGGCTTACGTGACATTTTCGGGAATTATCTTCAACTTCTTCTTGATGACACCATTTAGTAAGGTGTCAAGATCAGCACCCCCACCTGGAGATGCCCTCCTTAAGGTAAGATATTTGGAGTATTGCCTCATTGCTATTTCTCTCGATAGTCCCAACTTCATTACTGATAATGTTGCTGAATCACTTCCCGAATCCAAGAGAAAATTATAAAAATCCTAAAATGACCCGAAAAGAAACCCAACACATTAAGGGAAACATTATGGTGTGAAGTACTAGAGTAATCAGTAAAAGGTAAGCAAGAAAACTGAATACTACCACATTGTTGCTGCTAGAGCTGATGACGGACTCAAGTTCACTCCACGAGTTGGTTGCATCGACGAATTTGCCATCCTCTAGTTGCTGCTTGATCTTCTGAGCTATACTGTTGTCTAAAATGTTATTGTTAGATATAATTGATATGATGATGGCATAATCTCTCTCACAAGGTGGAAGGGAATTGAGACACGACTACTTACCCATCTGATTTTTGCATGCCGTTGTCGTCAAGGCGAGAGACATCTTTTAGAAGAGGACCCCATGAGAACTGCAATGTGGGTATAAGGTGAAAGTTGAAAAAACAAGAACTCAGAAAGAAAGGGTGAGAGGTAAGAAGTGAGGACAATTCCAGTAGTTACCACAAAATCTTCAGGGGAGATCCAACTGTCCCCTAATGCCACCCCTGGGGAAAGGACACAAACTCAGTATCAATGAGTTGTTAGTTGATCTCATTCATGTAAAACTGAACAAGGGATAATTGCTAGTATACCTCCAAGAATAAGCTTCAATGTCTTGGCTTCAATAGCCTTGAGAGCGGATAATGCAAGAGTGGCAGCAAATTTCCCACCATAAGACTCTGCTACGATGTACAGAGGACTGCGTTGAAGGCTTTCATTCTTACTGAATATCTCAACCAACAACGTAGTCAAGTCAGTGGCTGCTTCGTGATCTGTTTTCACAAACAACTTTTGATCCTCCACGTAACTATATCCCGTTCCAACTGGATTGTCCTATATTATAACAGCTAAAGCATTGAGAATCGAGGAATGGCCACAGAAGGGGGCAAAGGGGATCTGAAATTATACCACAAACAGGAGATCTGCTTTTCTCAACCAAGTGGAATTCCGAGGGTTCAAATTGGTGTCCAATGGTCCAACCTCCTCGAAATTTCCAATACCAACTCCTGAAGCACCCTGTTCATTGCTCACAGTTCTCAGATTCTGGCTTCCTCTTGTTGTTTGTTCGGTTAATAGCTAGTTAAAGTAATACTTACAGGTCCCCCCTGCAACCAAAGGATGATTGGCCAGGGCTTGGAGGGATCTTCAACTCTATAGGGACTTCTGTAAAGCCACCAGAACATGTGGGCTTCTGTGATAAGACATTCCAAAGTGAAAAACAGAGTAATTGAACTATTACGACAAGAAGGATGCAACTTTGTACCTACGAGTCAAAAAAACATATTGTATAATTACAGATATGCAATGGATTTGGCTTACTGGGTCTGACTTGTACGTATCCCCATTCCTCTGATCCATCTTGAGTTTTCAAGGCTATCGCTGGTCCTCCGTGAGATAGCAGAGGAAGACACAGCAGAGTGACAAGAAGAAGACAGAGCTTTTCCATTTGAAGAAAGGGAGGCAATAACAGAGAATCAGTGAAATGAAGGGCAACAAAGGAGATAGAGGATTAAAAGGAGTCAAGTATGGAGCGTGCATCATTGGCCGAGAAAAAAAAGTATGGAGCCATGTGTTGGCAGTTTGCGAAATGCATACAACAAAAAAGATGAAAACATTATAAGAGTCTGGTTTAAGCAGAAGCAGAAAATAAGGGATAAAAAAAATGGATTTTTCATTTTCAGGCAAGAGTAACCTTGACGGGAAGGTACTCTTTCTAAGAGGCTGTTGTGTGAGAAAGTACAGAGTTAAACAGAGAGTGGAAGGATGAAAACCCGTAAAAGGCACGTCATAAAAGGATCGGGAAAATTGAAAGAGGGAAAAAAAAAAAAAGATTGTAGTTGCTTTCTTTACGTTACAAGAACCTACATGTAGTTGCTTTTTTTTTCAGGCAAACAAAAAAAAAGTCCTTTCTTTAGAATACAAAATGACAAAGACAGTAGAAGGAAAAGATTCCGAACTGACATGATAGGGTGTTTTTTGACCAACGGTGCCGTAAGTTATTCGTGTGAAGAAATTAAATTCTGAGTAAAGATACAGAGCTCACTCGTGGATATATAAAAAAAGTACGAGGCAAGATAGGAGAGGAAATTACTGAGGAATGGAAATTAAAGGATTGGGCAGCGTGGACTAAAAAGTTGCGTATAGAAATTAAATTCCGTTTGAAGAAAGGGACGTGGCTGGAAAAATACTATAATTTCTAGGAAAATGGAAAATACTATTACCCTGCGGCTGATCCCTCTCCGGGTGTAGTTGAAGACTTGCAATAGTGGTCGTGAAGTCACATTGCCCATCATTAGCAGTTTATAGTGTCAAATATATGATGATTATGTGATGCATTAGTATAATATAATACAAAGTGGAATGATTAAAATAAATAATCTGTGGGGTCAGAGATAATATTCTAACCTGAACACCAGAACAAAAGACAGATGACAGGGTGTCAGAGATGCATGTGTACTGAGTGTTTGGTTATGTTGATAGGAGAATGAGTGGTCTTTATTCTGCACAGTGGATATGATATGGCGTGGTAGTTGTAATTCATATATCGAAGTGCTCACTCTTATCCCTCCACTTTCTATTGGCAACTTGGCGTGCATCCCATGAAAGTAGGAAACTTCACATTTTAGTTCCACATAGTATAATCTTCTCATAAAACCAGAGAATGCAACTTCTTGATTTGAAAGGAAAAAAAAAAAAGACTCAAGTTTAATCCTCTGTGAAACAACAGTTCTCGACCTGCCCCATTTATAGTCTGCATGAAAATGTTGTTGTGAAAGGGGCAAATAATTAAATGATAGGCTCCTTATTTGTACTTGCACTTGGGGAGAGTATTGAAATAACCTCCTCTGCAATTCAAGATTTGGCAGTTGGTCCTCCTACGCCACAACTCTGACATTTATTTCACTTTTGACTGGTAAAATTTATGGCGGTACCAAAGGCATCCTAACTAATCATTATTCCTAAATCATTAATGGCTGCGTAATTATCTAATATGGTTACTTTAATTATCTGCAAAATCCAACAGTGGACCAAAAAAAAACAGTTGTCATGAGTCATGACAATTAAGAAGGAAAGAGGGAACAAAATGAATTTGTCAAGTGATTAATTATGAATAAGACAGAATTAAGCGGCGACCAGGGATATGGTTACGCGCATTCAAAGGAGGATGGTAAGTGCAGAAAATGCAGAAAGGCAAGAGAGGGGGGAGGGTGGGGACGCAAGAGTAGTTAAGAATTACTCCCTCCGTTCCTTATTATAAGAGACATTTGATGCTTATAGCATATTCCTATATATAGAGACACTTAAAAGTTGTCTCTACTTTTTTGTGTTGATTTCCTATTTTACCCATATTTATTATCTCTAATTCACACTCTCTCTCCCTCCTACTTCTCTTTCTTTTAATAATTTAATTGTTCTCTCTCATGCTCTCTCTCCTTATTAATGAGGGCATTTTTAGAAAAAAAAATTATACTTTTTACACATTAATTGTTCTTAACTAATTTTAACTGTTTTTTTTATCAACGTACTTCGGTTATTTGTCTCTTATAATAAGGAACGGAGGGAGTAATTAAGAACACAACCAGAGGGGTATTTGGCGTACCATGATAGATAATTAAGGTTATTAGGATGGGGGGAGACTGGGAGCATTTGTTTGTTTATAACTTGACTTGCTGTCATTGTCAGGCTTCCTCACTCTATCACATGCTTCTTAAAACAGTGTTCTTTAATTAAGAATGATGCTTTTTGGCCAAACGAAAATGAAGAAGAATGATGATGTGTTCCTCTGTGCTCGGCCTCACGACCCAAATGGAAAAAAGGGGGGGAGGGGGTAATAATAATAAAAATAACAAAGCGTCGGCTTTGTTACATATATATGATCCAAATTAATACTCCTTCTTCTTGGGGACAAACTGCTAACCAGAGCCCTTCGGGTTTTTTTTTTTTTGGTATAAGAAAAGTGGTTATGTCGGCTGGGAGACTTGAATCTAACTTGGATTTTGGGCCATTGATATGGAGATGGGTAGCTACACATGATCTTGAACCCACAAACAAATAGGCCTCCCACCCTCGTCCTCAGTACTTTTTGTCGGGTTAATAACTAGGCCCACTAGTGGCTTTTGCATTAAAAATCTATTGTAAATTTTTTTAGGGTTAATTAATCCGCAAGTCTTTATAGTTTCAATGAATTTTAAATCAGGTCCCTATAGTTTTTTTTCTTTTTATCAGGTCCTTATACTTTTACCTTTTTTTAGTTAGGTCCTTGTATTTATTTTTCTTTTAATTAAGTCCTTATAATTTCACTAAATTTTTAATCAGGTCCATGTAGTTTTAATTTTTATTTATTAATTAAATATAAGCTTAATTAAATAGATTAATACTGAAATATAAAATATTAATAATTAAATTAAATTAATAATTATGTAATAAAAAGTGATAGAATTAATTAATTCAGAAATTTTTTTAGAACAATTAATTTTTTTGCTGAAAAAATTAAAATCATTACAATAATTCAATATCTTTAGAATATTATTGTTTATAAACTAATATTAAATAATATATACTATTTTATGTTTATATAATAGTACTATTAGAATATATAAAATAAAGAATAAAAAATTCAAGGATTTAATTAAAATAAGGTGAACTTATAAGGACTTGATAAAAAGAAAAATAAATACAAGGACCTAATTAAAAACAGGTGAAAGTATAAGGACCTGATAAAAAGAAAAAAAACTACAAGGACCTAATTCAAAATTAGTTGAAACTATAAGGAGTTGTGGATTAATTATCCCATTTTTTTATAACGTTTAAAAAGAAACTAACCCAAAAAGAAAAAAGCAAATGAAAAAATGTTTATGATTCTCTATTCTTATTGTTTTTTTTTTTCATTTTCTTTTAAAAAATTTTGGAATTTGAGACCAGATCCACTCTATTAACCTTACAAATTTCTATATCACTTCTGAAAAGTGAAAAAATATTAGTTATATTTATCAGTATTTTTTCTGAAGTAAATATGAAATCTCACGTTAGATGCTCGCCCGACTTATGATCTTACCAAATAACAAAAAAAACTAGAAATTGATTTTTCCCCAACAAGAGCACCCACGGTATAAATCATCCAAGTAGTAATGTAATTCAGTATTATATGCACGGCAATTGATTTATTTCCACTAGTTATATTCTGTTTAGACTTTAAACTGAACTAACATATTTAATTTTTCATTAATTGTATATTGCACGTTTTCGATTTCTTATTGACTCTAGAGATTTTCGCGTTCTTGTTTTATGTAAAATTTTCCGGGTTTCTCATTTGTGTTTAATTATACTGTAAATCAATGACAAAACACATAGTGCGTCCAGATGGACTTGGTTGCACGACAATTTTGCATGCATAATACTGTCTTCGGTTCTAATTATAAGAGCTAGTTGATTAATTTGAGGAGATTAAAAAAATAAGTTAAGTTAGTTATTTGTAATGAATAGATGTTATTTTTTCTAAAATATCCTTACTAATCAAATGTATTGGCTATAACTATCATTATTAGAAGGAGTTCTTTGAAAAAAAAATGTATAAATATGAGAAATAAAGTGGATTGAGATCTTATATTTAAGATCAAAGTAAAAGTCAAACGAGGTCTTATATTAATGATACGAGGTAGTATTATTATTAATAAATAGTTAATGATTCAAGTAATAATAATGCATCTTGATATTCCTTCCTCGTTGCAGACTTCCCATATTTCATGTAAGAAGCAGGTGAAATTGAGAGGTGCGGGGTGAATAAAATGTGGCATAAAGAAATCATAAGGGAAGAGAAGGTATTTTTCGAATTTTTTTATATTTTTTAATACATCTCTCAAATCCTGTTTTGCTTGCAGAAAAAATAAAATAAAATAAGAGATTAATCAACGAAGCCGTGCTTCCAAAAATATTGAAATTTAGGGGAAAAAATTTAAAAAAAATGATCTGTACGTAACTTTAAAGATCATGAACTTATATGCAATTTAAGTTAAAACATAATATAAGAGTTAGTTGGTGATTCAATTTAGTTACAAATATAAAATTACAATTCACTTTGTCTTTGCCTCCTACGACATTTATTCATTTTTCTTGAAGGAGTCATATGATAAATACACATATTAAAATATTTTCATTTAAAGGCATATAATTGATAAAGATATTTTTTTAAAAAAATTACTTATTTATTATAAATAACTAACTCAACTAATTTTTTTTATATTGACAAATTAGTTATCTATCCCCATATTGAGAACAGGACTACAGGAGGTAGTGTTAACCGATAAAAATTAAATAACAAGAGGAAATTTTATGACTCCCATGTGTAAGACAGATGAAGCGGAACCAACAAAGAAAGAACAGACGCTAGTTCCAGCGAGAGAGAAGAGCTTGCTTAATTTCATGGTTATATTATGGTGATTAAATTAAAGGAGAATAAGGAGGGAGATAGAATAGAATGACTAGAAGCTTCCCAACTGAAACACCATTAAGTACTCTTCATAGTACTGTCTTGTTGGGATAATTTTGCCATTGGCCTCCTTGGCTTGCACGCACACACGTTCGCACACGACATTAAATACATTAAAATTTGCTTCTTATTATTGAGAGAACTTTTCTGAACAGTGAAATGGAAACTGCTAAGGCCAGATGTTATTACAGTTCGCCATTGGCTCAGAACGAACAGGTGTGCTTCATCATCATGTGATTGCGGTTTCAGGGGGAGAAGCCATGAAACTGAAATTCCCTCTCTTCCTCCTTCCTCCTCATCTTCTCTCAGGAATCCGGTGCCTCTCTCTCCAGCAAAGCCAGCAAACTTTTATTCACTATTCCCCAGAATCACACTCAACAGTAAAAACAAAAAAACAGATGATAAATGTACATTAAAGATGAGTTCTACATTAATATCACACTGCATTTATTTGACGTGGTGAACAAGTATTTTTCTAAATATTTATCAAGTACTGAAAGAAAAAAGTTAGATATAGATAAACATAAAATGATATAATTACTATTCTATACAATTAATATATACTCAATTAATGTGTAACTGAACTATTCAATAGAAAGAAACAAATGTTTTTAAAATATAATAGTAGTATAAAGTAATGAGTATGGCCATAGATGCAACGCAGGCAAGCCATATAATTCCAACAAGTTCCTCGATCTCGTCAACTTCCAAGCTTCTCTCAGCAGAGATGCTGTCAAGAGCTATATATAACTGACAGTGCGTACGTGCGTTTCAAACCCAAATTACAAATTTGAGAAAACAAGAGACATCCGAAGTAGCTAGCGGCGCCTCCGACGGATTCCTTGTATCTCTCTCACTACCCTCTCTTCTTTCTGTGATATCTCTGTTATTATTTATCTATACCCTCTCACCCTTCTGTTTTTGTAATTGTACTTGAATTATATTGTCCTTCTTCAGATAGCCAGCAATGTCTACGTCGGATACCACAGAGCAGCCGCCAGATGATCTGGAAGCTCAGTTTTTAAGTCGGATGGCGAAGCTGACAATCAAAGAACCGGAGGTGAACGATATGGACGACGAGCTGTGCAAAACTCCGACGAGGCCAGAAAACCAAATACGCGTTCTCAACTGTCCGCCTGCACCCAGAAAGAAAAGACCAGCTCCTTCATCAACTTCTAAGCGCCTCTACACCGTTCAGTACGTCATCGTGCTTCAGGAGACCATAGACGCTTTCTTCCGAGCTTCTGGCGAGTCATCCAGGGTTGTCAAGAGGCGCAGAATTAATTAAACAGGCTCAAGTTATAGTCTTTCTGGCGGTTCTATGCTTGCTTGTGGACTTTGGTTTTTCGGAGTTGTCGGTCATATGTGATATGTGTATTGCTTGTCCGTGTTGTTTCTTAGTATTTTCGTACTTCTGCTTTGTTGTTTCCCTGTGTCATGACCTCTGTATTGGTGTCAGTAATGAGTTAGCTGGCTATGTTACCGCTTCAATGAGTTTGCTGGGTTATATATTCTTGCTGTCGTCGATTATCTCTTTCCGCAGAAAATAAATAAAGTTGAAAAGACTTCTTTCTTCATTCAAAATGAATAGTTTGCATGCAATTTCATTGAAGAAGCTCGGCCATAATTCCACAGCACAGAGAGAGAGAGAGAGAGAGAGCTGAACATGCGCAATACAAGAGTTCTTGTGGACAAGAATATTCATTGATCAGTTTCGTCTTACCGCGATCTGCAGCTGTACTTTGTCTGTTGTGAAGAGTGAGTAAGGTGTGTAGGTCCCACTAGTCAATGGGACCCACACAAACCCTCAATCTCTCTCTCATCCGGCGATGTAAGAATCCATGAGTCATGGACCATGACAGAGAGGGATCACCGGAGAAATTTTCAGAGCTCTACACTTAATTAATCACCTTTAATGGTTTTGTTCTGTTTTCCGCGACAGTGAAAGCCGAAACTGTTTTCACGTCGAATTGCGTGCTACGGCACATTACATGATCAGCTTGAAAGGGACTGTCATCTATAAGAATACCAGAAACAATAACATCCTATAGCATCAATATATATATATATATATATATATATATATGATGGTGCTTTAATTTAATTTGCTTCTGTGTTGTCTTCGAAGTTTAATTAATTTGCGTCACGCCTTCAAGAAAGACTTTTACATATATTATATTTACCACGATCCTTAATGTCGACCATCATTTCATGTATATATGTTTGTACGTGACATCTTCATTTCCTGCAAAAGGTTGCAACAAGGTTTAATATGATAAGGTTCGACGCAAGCTAAGTTTGTTCCCACCAGCCGTTTAGGAAAAACAATGAACAAACAAAAACTCATGTAGCCGCTAGCAAGTGTAGTACACTGTAGTCCAGTTCAATTAATGATCGGTGGCCCTTATTTATGATCCTTCACCATGTTCATAACTCTAGATCATTTGTCGTATCAGGCGGCTCTCAACCTCTTGGGGTGATTTAGTTCAAACATTTAATTAACCCTGCAACACTTTCCAGGCCCAACCCCAACCCCGTAATTACTACTCCACTAGCAGCTTGTGCTATTCAGGTGTGGATCATCTGAGACGACTGGATGAAGCTGATTAATTCAACAACGACGCGGCAAAATGCAAGATTCCCCGTTACCCTTTAGCTCCGCCGCAGCCGCCGCCGCCGCCGTCAACTGAAAAATCAATTCCGGCACGTCCCAACAACACCTTATTGAATCCTTAAAAATAAAAGCCTCTTAAAAATCTTGTTCCCATGTTCCCTCGCACCTCCGTATGCAAATACCACAAACTCGTCAAAGATGGGATTTTGCATAAGAAGGCGATCATTCCGCTCTCGCCGACCACAATAGCGGGGCCATGGACTGATATCACTCCATTCTTTCAATCCCATAATTCTCAAATGCTCAGTGTTTTGTTCCTTCTCATATACAACATCCTTCTGCTATACGCACGATGCTGAATATTCCATTTTCAATGTTGACGGCTACTGTATCAAGTGCCGTTTCCAAATACTAAAACTACTAGATATTTCTTTCTTTTTATAATAAAAGAAACTAGGGATTTTTAATTATTTCTGGATATAACACGCTTGTTGTTGGAAATATTGAAATTTGTTTGTGTAATTGTGGCTATATTCGGGGGATAGATTGAGTAGATTAAGGAAATAAGTTAAGTTAGTTATTTATAATAAATGGATGTTGTCTTTTCTAAAATATCTCTACTAATCAAGTATATTAGTTAGAATTAAAATTATTAGGACTACTTTAAAAAAATACAAATATGAGAGACAAAATGGATTTGAATCTTTTATTTAGAATCAAAATAAAAGTTAACGAGGGTCTTAATTAAGAACCAGAGGTAGTAAAATAAAATTGAAGAGTTAAAATGGAAGAAAACGCTCTACCGTATTACTCCTTTCAGTCCTTATAAGCTTTAAATATGGGAAGGGGTGTGGTTCATTTTATAAGTTTCAATTTGGGATTTGTCTTAACATTTAATGTATTTTTTCTATTTTTGCCTTTAAGTATTTATTCTCTCTTCTTTATTATACTTTCTTCTATTATATTTCCCCGTACTTTTATCCTTTTTCTCATTTATTATAAGGGTATATTTGAAAATAAAACTGTATTTCTAACTTATTTATTGCTTTTAACTAATTTTAATTAGCAGCTTATTATTCGTGAATTATTTATTTGAAACTTATAATAAAGAGAAAGGGAATAAATATGCTGCATACGTTGGTATTAGTGCCACTAATTTATTCGTCGCTTGTGGGTTGAATAGCTGTCGTACGCTCTATTAATTAATCCCCAAATACAGATTTGTAATAGGACAAGATTTAACCGGAAATCAAATATATTTAACGACGGGCAGCATTTGTGTGAATTGATTCGGAAAAATAATTATACCGTGGGTGGACAATATAGTGATCCATTAATTAATCTTCCCATGCAGAAACTAACCACGTATCTGCTCCTTCGATTGGCACTTGTAACCTGCCCCACAGACGTCAACCTCGTAATTCCCCAAGACACATATATGTAATAAAATTTAACATTTACACAGATACTGCCTTAGTTTTTCCATTTCTACCATGACTTCATCAAAGCGTGCCGGGAACATGAAGGGAAGCCCAGGCGGATCGGATCACGGAGATGCTCTTATGGCTGAAGCAAGTTCTGTGACTACTGAAGATACCCAAAATTGTGAAAGCTCTGAAATGAAAGAAGAGGCCTTAGAGAAAAAGAGGAAGAGAAAGAGAAAGAGAAGAAGACGAAGAGAAGGGTATGAGAAGTGCGTGTACAATGTGCTGAAACAAGTGCACCCAGGGATGGAGATTTCAACAGCGGCCATGGCTATTCTGAACAATCTGATGAATGACATGTTTGAGAGGCTGGCTGATGAGGCAGCAAGGCTCAAGAACTACACAGGGCAAGTAACTCTGTCTTCCAGGGAGATGCAAGGGGCAGTGAAACTGGTTTTGCCAGGTGAGCTTGGCAAGCATGCCAATGCTGAAGGTGTCAAAGCTGTCATAGCCTATCTTTCTTACGATGCCTGATTCTCTTTTGCTTGCTTTTAGAAGGGAAGCTCTTTTGAGGGCTTTTGTGTGAATACGTAGATCACTCATCGCTGTCTATAGAGTGTAGCTGTTATTTTGGTTGTAAAATTTTTTGGCTCTGTGTATAGTTTCCAGAGAGGAAGTATTTGGGGAATATTGTAGCAGTCACTTCACTATACCGTGCAAGAGCACCAATGTTCCCTCGCTTTGCTTGTGATTACAGTTAATGAACCTGATGCTTATGAACTACGTGCCGAGACAAATTTCCTTTTATTTTCTTTTTATTTACGGCTTTTTTGACTTTAGCACTAATGTAGAGAATAAAAACGGACGATTCTTGTATTACAGATGAAGCTGGAATACTCTTATCAAACAGGCATACCACTCTGAGATGCATTTCATGAATTGATTTTTCCAAAATGCAGGTTGCACATGATCCATTCCAGTTCGAGAACCATCGGTTTAATTATTTATTACTACTTTCAGTTTTAATTATAAGATCTTATTTTTAATCTGTAAACGAAATCTTATAATTAAGACGAGAGGTGGTATTATTATTGTTGTTGTTATTGTTAAAAACAATGTACAAATAAAAATAAAAAGATACAACACAGCAAACCCAATCGGTTTAAGCATTTCGAACATAAGAGTAAAACAATGTCGTACTAAGAGAAAGGCTGGCTTTTGGGACGCAGGTTAGTTCCCTTCCTTCCATAGTCTCATCCCAAAAAGTGAGAGGCGGGGGTTAACTCTCAAGGCAGAATAAATTTCCGCTCAGATTAAAATGGTTGAGATTTAATTCAATTTACATTTTTTTAATTACTTTTTTACTTTAAGAGATGCTGAATTTAAAATAAACATTATTTTTTGATTGTAAAAAAAAAACAAAACTACCACCTAAAAGTCTAAAAATTTAAAAAACTTCAAATGATGATCTAAATTACATTTAGGCAATTCAAACCTTGCATCAACAATAAAAACACTTCGTTATCAATAACGCACGCTAAGGAAGGCTATGACCCACGTGGAATTGCACTGGCCATCCTGCCTTTATCTCCGATAATAATTTAATTTAATCATGCGGTAGAATGTTCGTGCCAATTAATTCCTTAACCTTAATAAATGTAAGGTTAAAATGGTCCCAAGAGACTGTCAGACGGGTGAAAAAGGCTTATCAATATTAGTTGTCTTGCCAGACTGCCAGCTCAGCAAAAGAAAATTTTAGATAATATAAGTTCCGCAGGTCCTTTCCTGATGAGCTCTAAATCATTTGTCAGGCCATATCAACTAATCAACTAATAAACCTGCTACATACGTACATCCAAAAAAGGAAGGAATTCCAAGATAAATCATCACGATAACATATACGCGGGCCCCTGACGATCCCGTTCAACCGACGAAACTTCAAGCCCCACGTCACACTGTACAACCCCCCCCCCCCCCTCTCTTCTTTTTTCCCCCTCTCTTCTCTAGTCAGCAAACACGAAATGAATGACCAAGATCCCTCCTAAACAAGACGTCAAGAAGGGAACTTCCTACACAGCATATTTATTTTTATTCATTTCAGACATGGGCGGAAAAAATGCTAGTGTGTTCCATCTGTGCACTCAGCATAAATACAGATATCACGAAATTTGAAGGGAAAAAATATTCCTGGAAAATGTCGAGGATCTACTACCGGTCAGGTTCCTGTATTGTGTTAAAAGTGTGGCCATTATATTCACGTCAAAGTTATAGTATAGAATAAGCACGTATCACCTCCACAACAGGTGCTTGACACATTGGACACTTTCTCCTACTTTGGAACAACTCATTGGCACATTTTGAACATGTGCACATGTGCCCGCATCTGCAACAAAAGCAAAATTGTATTTTAGGTTACAATAATCAGGTGCAGACACCAGCCAATGGGCCATGGACGTGTCAAAGGGATACTGAATAATACCTGTACAACAAAGAATCGATATTGCTCTCGCAGCAAATACAGCACAGGCCTTTTCTCACACATTCCCATTTAGACTTGTCATCAGGTGAATCATGGTCATGCACATCTGTGATCCATGTAACTTATTTTTCTCAGTAAACCTTCAATAGAAGACCCAGAGAGCCCGAATGAAAAGCCCTGGGAGATTGATATAGAATGTTAAGGGTGAAAGAAAATAAAATGCAAACCTGATGAACCAGATGAGCGATTTAGGGCTGCAGAAACCTCCTGTCTTATTGAGCGCTGCAACTCAAGCTGCATATCCATACAGGCCTCCAGCATTCTCTGCATATTATTCATTCTTTGCTGTAGCCTCACCATGTCAATTCTCAAGTCATTGATAATCTCCCACTCCTGCCAAAGCCAGTGAATCAAACAACGTAAATATGTTTTTTTTTTAAAAAAAAAAATAAATAAAATATAATGGGACAGAAACTCAAAATTCAGAAGTCCAAGCCATGAACAATTCAGCAAAGGAGAAGTAAAATGTTGTATTAAGCATGACCCAAGGAGTAGGCTTCATAATATTAGAATAAATGAACCAATTATCCCTATACTCACCAAAGGAAATGAATGCCCAATTCCTAGACGCTGGTTATTCATATCAGCTCGTGACCAATTGTCATGATGTGAATGTCGTTCCCAGAGAGGTTGAGGAGGTGTTGGTGATGAGGGCTGGTCAAGTGGACTGTTGATAGTATCCTCCTGACCAACAATCTGATCCCTACGTGGCTGCTCCAGGTCCTGCTCAACTGAGGCAGAAGAAGGGGTTGTTTCTTGCAGCTCCCACTCAACATGAGCATGACCTTGCCTTTCAACATATGACTGTATCAACTGGTCAAGACTTTCACGAAAACTGCTGCGAAGGAGGTTAGAAACACTTCTCCTACAAGATGAAACAATAGTTGTCCTAGTTTAGGTGTTTTATTTTATAAACGGGCATCATTAGCTCTCCTATCATATTTACATACCTATTTAGCAGTTCCCTGAGTTCCACGCTATTCACATTGTCATCATCTGGAAAGTAAAAGCCATGAATTCTACCAACTGGAGCAGCTTCATGATCAGAAGGTCCACCCAACCAATTTTCCACCGCCTCCTGAAAGCCACCATCTTCTTGCCACATTTCTGGGGCTTCTGGTAGATGAGAGTTTTCACCATCTTCATTGCCCAAAATGTCTTGAGGCCACTCATTGGAGGTACCACTGGGATGATTATCATCCAGACTTTCCTCTATGCCATTTCTCTGGTGCCCATCACTTCCTTCATTTTCAATAAGTTCTTCCTGCTGCTGTTCTTCCGGAGCAGTAGATACAGACCTATTTTCGTTGTCTGCTGCTATTGCTTCCATAACATCACTATGAGTTGATGAATCATTATCATCATTGCTCATGACACTTGGCTCAAATTCTTCAGGATATACCTCATCAGATCCCTGTATATTGCTATGTTCTGTAACTCCAATCTGACAATTCTGTTGCATAAGTCTATCGGTGGTATCTTCAACTGTCATTTCAACAACATGTAGCCCACAATCATCTCTTCTTCCCATCCCAACACTGGATGATGATTGGCAATCTTTTGACTCATTTTCCAAGAGCTGTGATGACCTTCCTTCTATATGAGCAGTGGAATCTTGACAATCTACATTTTCCTTAATGATTTCTCGTGTAAAATTCTGACCATCTAAGATCCCAACTCCATCACTGTCTCCAACAGTAGGTTCAGACTGTTCAAAATGTACAATTGAGACTGAATGTAAACTGCCCGAGTCAGTTTGTTCATTTGAATTATTATCAATGCCATTGTTAGATGAGGTATCTGAAAGAGTGCAAGTTACTTGACTGCTACCAGAATAGTCCTTCCCAGAGAAAAACCCTTCCCTGTCAGAAAAACAGGTTGACAAATTTGATATGAAGCACAAACAAAACATTACAACCACTACAAATCAGAATAAAATTTCGCTTTGAATTACTGGCTGAAAGAACTACTTACCTTAGACCTGATACAGTCTGTTTTTGTCTCAGTAAGCCTAATTCACTTTCAGCTATGGAAGTGGACCGGTTAACATCAATTGATCTGTCATTTCTCAAGAACCTACCCCTGAGCAATGCCTGCGAGAAATTTAACATCCACTCATCAACTGCAAGTTGAGATTCATCATTTGAAATAAAGGTTATGTAAATTCTATGTAACAGGCATCAGATTCAGAGTTCCAAAACTATTCTTTGGGTTGCCCAAATTGCTTCAATTTTAAATGATTTATGTCTTAACAATTTTTTTGAATTGCACCAGATATATAAACGACTTTCAATCTTCCTTTCTCTCTGTACTGCATACCTAAACAAAAGCTAAAGTTGCTACACCAACAAAGAGATTATTTCACTTCTAATTTAACATGAATTTTATTTTAAAACCAAGATGATTAACTAAAACAGTTGATAGATGAATAGCCAAATAAATATCTTTTATCCAGTTCACAAAAACAGAGTTTCCAATCTTGATGCTCACGCTGTGCAGGCAGCGAGAAGGAGTACCTTCAAAATCATCTAATCTAAATTAATTAATAATTAGTAAGGGCAAACCTGAATGCGGTTGCGATGAGGGAAATGAGATACAGCTCTATGGTCCAACAATTCCTGAACTTCTTTTTGTCTTTCCCTCTGGGCCTTCTTAAGCATATCAAGCATAACCTGTCTGCCACATAATTTACGGATACCCCTTCGCATATGCTCAGTTTGACTCTCGCTCTGATTCACAGCAAACCCATCACGAACTCGCTCTATTTGGGTACCAAATTCAGCTGATTGTTCTTCCCTGTTGTCCCCAGAAGAAATAACTCTCTGCTGGCTACTCAATTGTACCCACTCCCTTATGATTCTCACCCTCTCCTGCTCAGTTTCACCGAGCCATTCTGATCTTGAACTGCTATGACCTTGGGGAATGTTTGTGGCTTGATCCCCAGCACCACTTTTCATCCATTCCCTGAAAATTTGCCTCACCCTTTCCCTTTCAACTTCTCCAAGATCAGAAGAATTATCACAACTACAATTGTTTAATTCCTCCTGCTCATCAGGAGATTCAAGCTGACCCTGTGACTGTGACCATGTTTCACAATCAGTCTCACCCAAAATTGAATCTTCTACCACATGCCTCTCTCCTGTGTCATGGCTACCGGGCACACTTGCCTGTGAGAGGTCAGTAATGAACTCATCACTCCTTTGCTGAAGTAATCCGTCGCCAGGTCTTCCTTGGACTTGACCCACCACATGCTCATCCTCAATCTCTCGCCACATTTGCAAGATTGAGGAAGATCGGGTGCTTCCACTCCCTCCATCTTCTCGCCTCCTAGGGGATTGAGAGTGGGAATCCCTAAGAAAAGAAGAGTCAAGCACAGACAGATTATGTAGTCCAGCAATAGCCATTTCTAATTTACCCTTTTAATGAGTACACAGATCTTTTCAACCCATTAGAGGCCAGTGCACTAAAATTCGCATAGTTAGGATGGGCAGAATCAAAGGAGTCCTTCTAGAAACTGCTCGCTTCATATCTGCGAGGATTTGACCCCACTGCATTTGCCATCAAAATCTCAGTGCTAGCTATCACCCTTATGAATCTCAGCCCCATCATCAAGAAAGGAATTACGAAAATTGGACTACCCAATGGAAGGAGCTAAAGCCACCTAAACCTCAGCCTGCAAAAGAAAGAGTAAATTACATCAACATTTTTAATTAAAAAAACAGATATATTTGAAATCATAAAGTGACTTACGAGAAGTCATCGAATTCCTACACCATAACAGAAACTCGCCAAACAGTAAGATTGAAATCAACAGACTCAATAAACGGCAGACTATATTATTCGATCCTTAGCGCCGTCTAAGAATTTGTCATGAAATCGGACCTCAGATTCTCATTTTGGTAAAACTCATACTCGATAAGCTCAGGAGAACTGAACAAAACACAGATATTGGACCCTCTGCATTGAAGGAGCTGGAGTTCTTTAGTTCGTCCCCAGAACAATGAATTTGAAAATTCATTTCTCACCATTTTTTCTCACCTTTCTCAAAAGCCAGCCAGAGAGAAGACAATGGAAACCAAGCGGAATTCAAATCGGGATACTGACTATTCAATTTTCCAATAGAAAAAGGTAATGGAAAACATATCAGAATCCACAATCAGCCATAGAACCAGAAACAGATGACTTAAGCATTCGATCCAATAAACATTGAAGCAGAAACACGTACCAGTAAAGTTCTGCTTTTGATTTTAAAGTGGAGGAAACGAAACCCTAGCTGTGAAGAAATTCTCAGAGAGAGAGAGAGAGAGAGAGATGACAACGTAAATGGAAGCATGAGAGGGAGAGAAGGAAAGAGGGAAGAGCGCCGATTAACAAATAAAATAAATAAATGGGGACATTGTCATTTGGTATCTGACTTTCCAAAGAAACCGCCGTAACACTAACGTCTAAATTTTCGCGATCGGTTATCATTTAATGACACGTGGCGGTTATCCTTTCTTTTCTTTTGCTTACGGGGCAGTAATGACGAAATTTCCTAATCTTCAATTCAACGTGAAGTTTGCTGTTAGTCACCAGCATTCAACGCAGTCGTACATTCGGAGCCCATTTTTTCCCCAACTACACAGTACCGTTGAAATTGGATCTGCAACTGCAAAATGTATAATTCTTAGATACTTTTAAAATGTTATGTTAAGAGTTGGCTCTAATGAATCAGGCTAGTCCTCACAACATGACGAATCAAAGTTTGAATCCCTATTAGAAGAAGTGTCTCCATTTAGTACCCGGCATTATTTTGAATAAGATTGTTTCCAATAGAAAAATACATATGCTTTAGTAAAAAAAATGTTATGTTATTTATACTTTATACTAAAAAAATACAAATAAAATGAAACCCCAACACAATAAGAAGCATATGAAGCAGTCGGTTTAGGAGTAGAAAGTAGATGCATGGGATGTATACCGTCATAGGTAACTTTTCCTGATTTGTTAGTTATTGAGCCAGAAAAATTAACTAACACGTAAAATGAGTTCAGTCGATCTTTATTGACTTTTAAATTTTGAGGAAAGCTAGCGGGAGAGTTGGGATGAAAAGCAGAACTAAGTCCTCATCAAAACAGAGGAATAAAGATGTTGCCAATGATGATGAAGAGAGAACAAATTCATGGTTCTGGAGATTAGGCTGGTTATTAAATGGCTGTAATCATGGGGTCATTCTTAGGATAATCTCATCCGATGCAACATCGACTTTTGGCTTTTCCTTCTTTTTATTGACAAGAATAACATAAGAATAACCAAAAAGGGAGGCAAGGCAACTAATTAATCATCGTGGAGTACTTGAGAACCTGTAAAATTGATGTCCTGATCACCCTCTTAAATACCACTTTAAAGTTGGTGTGACCTGTGACTAATTTAAGTAAACCTACATAGAAAGTATAGTCATCATGAAGTTCCCAAAAGCTCGCCTCCTCCACATTCCCCATTTTTTGCATTCATATAACTCGCTTTAGACTGTTTCGTGTAGTTTGCTTGCTTCGTTGCATTTTAGTTCCTCAAATCAACGGATAAAGGGTACAGATTTTGGTTCATGAGCTCCAGTCTTAATTAGCTAGTTGCAGAGTTTTAAAAGGAAAAGAAGTTATAAAGATACCCACCCATAAATATGTCTTCCTAAAGCTACTCAAACCTAATCATCAGCTTGCTTTATTTTAACAAACATATTAACTTTATGACTTTATCTCGTGAATTTCAGTGTTCTTGGAACCAAAGCAACCCCCAAATTCAAATCCTGTTTGGCTCAATTTTTATAGCCCCATCACCAAACTTCCCCTGAGACTCCTCTTCTGCTTTTCTTCTTTCTTTTTTAAATCACATCCTCCCTACTCTGCTTCGGCTCTGTTTTATTAATAGACTGCTGGAAGAGAAAAGAAAGAAACTTTAAATTCTATCATCGTGTTTCTTGGCCCATAATCCGCGTAGAATGAAAAGCTCAACGAACGAGTTGACTGGCGACAACTTCAGCGCAACTAATATAATTGAGTTTACAGGGCTCATTAATTTCCATAATCCACTGACGGGGTTGGTGATGGCAATTGAAGAACGAAGCTATCAACTTTGATGAATACAAAGTTGTCATCAGGCACCAAACTTGTACGTACACGGATCCGGAAATTCCAATGGAGAGGGCTTCCTGAAGCTCGTACCAAGGGCAAGTGATACAGTATGTGTGTGCAATATGGTCCCGTGTTTGAGTCGAATCTATTTTACACTTACTGTCAGCTGAGAGTGGCATATTTGCGAACACGTTGCATGCACATCCCGAAAGGTGCGGAAATAGTCATGTTCTTCTGTCTCACTCCCCTTGAAACAAATCCCCATTATCGCGCTATAGTTCCGTGGCTTTCTTTTAGTTCTGAAATAATGCAAGAGTTTCTGTAGCCCATCGAGAGTTTGTTTAACTGCTCAC